>NC_137140.1:7656096-7688596 GCF_949319135.1 Squalius cephalus | reverse complement strand
ATATCTATCTATCTATCTATCTATCTATCTATCTATAGATATAGATATAGATATAGTGATCCAAATATTTGAAAAAAGGTCACTTTAGTCACAGTTGGCCAAGTCAAAATCTGGTCTTGAATCCTATTGAACAAATTATTTATATATATAATATTCACTTTAGTCACAGTTGGCCAAGTCAAAGTCTGGACTTGAATCCTACTGAACAAATTTGGGATTTAGTGGATTCAGAGATAGATCTTTGGGAACAACTAAAAACTATTTGTAAGTCAATACCAACAGAGACTGTGGAAACATACTGTACATAAAAACAATGCCAGCAAGAATGCAAGCTGTTATCAAGGCAAAAGATAGCCATACAAAATATTACGTTTTTTTGGTTATTATGAGTGAATAAAGACTATTTAGTTGTTTCAGTTTGTTATTTGCCTAATAAATTAAAACATTTTTTTTAGTTTTAAACAAGTTTTTGACAGATTCCTAAAATATTTGTGTTTTCTCTTTATGATGACAGGTAGTCTAATAAATTTGTTAAGCACTGTATATACATTTAAAATACTAGCCATTGTATGATTTTCGGAAATGGCCCAGTGTCTACTGATTTCTTTGATATTTTCAACACAAACATTCCCAGAAACCGCTGTGCATGATGCTCAGACAGTCTCTTCTTGTCTAAATGGGGATTACTTCTTCTGCAAAGTGGACCAGACCTTATGCTGATAGTTGAAAGTTTGGCACTCGGGGAGCCTAGAAATGAGTCATAATATGAAAATAATTATCTTCACAATTTCAATACCTTGAAAAGAGACTTGCCCTCCACGCCATTGGGCTCCTTGGCAGTGCCGCTCTGCCCCTGCGAGTCTCGCCGCTGGGAGATTGAGAGCTTCTTCTTCCGGGGCCGGCCCTTCAGGTTGGGAGCTGTGGACAGCAGAAGACCAGTTAGAGCCGCCAATGTCAGCCATAAGCACCCACATCTCATAAAGACCCCTGACATCTGCTCACTGCACTAGAGCACAAATAGGGAAACATGACAATGGATAAGCCATGTCTGTGGCGGACACACATAAACTACAGCCAACATTGTTCCACCAATTGGTTGCTTGACAAGTGATCCTTGGAGCCATTCCAGTGACTTACATTGCTTTAAATTATATTTCATCCTTCTTCATTCTGGATATTTTTTTACATTGAATGGCACTCAGGACTTAATTATCCTGAGACAAGGTCAAAATGCTGTCCATCACTGTTCCAGGCATTCTTGGTCATCAGTTCCAAATCATTTTCATTATTATATCGGCCTCCAAGCAGAATTTGTTAGATAATACACATGCTAATGGTAAAGCAATTCACGGAATGACAGGATGTGTCAACAAGCGGAAAACTCAAACAAAGCCTGAAGGGCAAATGAATAAAATCCATAATACGTCGTCATCACAGCTCAAAATAACAGCGAAAATTGAGGTGGGTGCAACCGGGTCAGCCTTAAAGGACTAGAATGAATATTCTGTCATTATTTGAAAAAATTCACTCGCTCATGTTGTTTCACATATTCCCTAATAACTCAACTTTCTGTTTGACATGGCACAACTTACCCCTATGGGGCATGTGCCACTTCACTTCCCTTCATCCCCAGGAACAGGGGGGAATTCCAAATTCCAAAAGACGCCATTTGTAGGGACGTTCCAAATAAAAGTGAACAACTTAATCCCTTCACAAAAGGGCCCTTCCGCAAGGAAGTAATTGAATCGTTTATGGTCATGTGACCCAGGATGGCGAATCCTCACGATTCATTTCATGATGTGCCCTGCTCCCTACTTCAAGAGCTCTGCCCTTCGGAGTGAGTAGGGCATAGGGATTTGCCCAGGATTTGGCACCACTGCCAAGACATAACCAACTCTGTTTACGTGAATACTCACCAAAACGGTCCTTTATACATAATTTTGTGCACGTTTGACCATTTAAGAGCATCCGTTTAACCATATATGCACAGAAAACCGTCTGACTAATTACGTTTCTTTCGCAACTTCACTCTTAAAAATAAACGTTCCAAAATGGGGTTTTCGCAGCGACGCCATAGAAGAACCATTTTTGGTTCCCCAAAGAACCTTTTAGTGAATAGTCCTTCAAAGAACCATTTTTCTTAGTGTGAAGAACATTTTAATAATCAAAATAACCTTTTTTTTCCACTATAAAGAACCTTTTGTGCAATGGAAAGTTTCCATGGATGCTTCATTCTTCAATAAACAACCTTTATTTTAAAAAATGTATTGAGCTTGAATGGTTTAAATCGCTTGAATGTTTAAACTGGCAAAGCTGAAAAATGCTTGCAAAAACAGTCACATATGATATGCATAACCATGTGTAACTCTACCGGGTTGACACATTTCTACCTGCTGATCAAGTCATCTGTTATATCGCCCACCCCTAGTGATGACCGAGTGAACAGTCTTTCGGGCCAGAGAAAAATCAAATGTTTCACATTTCCAGACGTTTCTAAAAGCCCATTGTACACCTGATGAACGCCGTCGAAGCATCACCAGCATCCAGCTGGAAAATGACAACCACAAGCAAGAGTTCAAACTCCGAGCAACGAGAGGCAGGAGGAGCTTCAGACACCAGGACAGGTGCTCTCGAGCGCAGGTTCAGTGCGGTCAGCTGGCACGGCATTCCATGTGCGCTGATGATTAAATCATTGTCAAGGTTACACAAGGCCCAACGCTGCGGCCACAACGCTACACTTGATCTTCCAACAAAGCTCAGACTGGCAACATGATCTGTTCTGGGAAAAGAAAAGAAAGCATTACCTAATCAGCTGGAGAAGAGCTTATTTTATTTTATTTTTGGATTCTTTTCTCAACACGCCGCCTTTTTTCATCAAATTTGGCGCACGCAGCATTGGGGTCTGAGAAACGGCGCATCAAATGAGTCCATTTGTTCATAAATAAACATTTATGTAAGAAGCCTTTTTTGTCACCTTGGCAACAGGCAGGTTGTTTACTTGGCTGCTGTGGCCATGACAAACACATTTGCGCAGGCATCCGTGGGCTAGGCAGAGGAAAGGCTTACGTTTATTGAGGAAATGAGGCCGCTTCTCTCTTAAATGTCACTTTTCCTTTGTTCCTTAGACTAATTCACTCTGCATTCGTATTTGCCAATTCTTTCCCTTTTAGCTTCCACCCCACATCACAATCATTTGAATTCCAGCCATGTGAGTAATGTATTACTCATGATTGCTGGAGTACATTAGCTCCTTTACTTCACGCTTGCTATCCCGTGTTGAGCTCTCCAATATGAGCACTCCATTCTCATTATTTAAGACTTAATATAAATAACAATTTATTGGTTAATTTAAAGTTTAATATAAACACTACGGTTAAAAAATGTGGGGTCATTAAGATTTTTTTTATGTTTCTGATGCTCACCAAGGTTGCATTTATGTGATAAAAAAGAAGCAAAAACAGTAATGTTGTCAAATATTATTACACATTTTATATAACCGTTTTCTATTTTAATATGTTTTCAAATTTAATTTATTTCTGTGATGACAAAGCTGAATTTTCATCACAAATTGAAAATCAATAAATTACACAAATTATTTATTGTATCAGATACACAAAATGATCTGATCGCTATATTTTTACATGAATCCATCAAAATAATTTAAACAAATTTCAACTTTTTTTTTATAAGATATACAAGATTCAACTAATTTTTTTTAAGTTAGTTTAATATAATTTAAGTTTAAATGACTTGCACAACCAAGTTGATTGTACTTAACTTAAGATAGGTGGAATTTTTTACAGTGTACTAATAAAGCCGCATTCCACCGAAATTACTGGGAACAATTTGTCCCAGGAACTTTTTTCCCCAGACCTGTTTCTGTCTGCGTTTCCATCGCGGTTTAAAGTACCCGAAGATTAGGCAAATTAGTCCAGTAACACAGGACTGCACGCCACTTTGTCCAGTTCTCATCGTAGTCGGTCGATCGGTTGTATTTTTTAAAATCCATTGTTGATTCAAATAGCAATCAACTCTTAAGGGCCCTACACACCGGGATGAATATCGGCGTGCGTTATTCGCCAGTGTTTTTCAACGCGTTTTTTGTGTTCACACCCAAGCGATTTTCGCTGACGATGAGCCGAGTGAACATGCAAATTCATTCCCTGACATTAGATGGTGCTTAATGTAAAACAGAAACCACTCCATAACAATTCTCTTTTATCAAGATTTTTGTAGTGGCTGTCGCGTTTGTCATATAGTTCTTTATGTTCCGACACCAACGAGACCAGCAGCTCTACAATCATCTTGCCTTGCATCTTCCTTGTCTTATTTCTTCCCGGCAGTGTAGACGCTACTTGGTGTATATCTTCTTCGCCGTTACGTATGTGTGCTCGGCAAGACCGCTTTGTGTTTGAGCGCCCCCAAGTTGTGTTTTACTGTAACTTCAGAAGCTCCAGACACGTGAACAAAAGCGCCAATCTCATTGGTCGGATAGTTTTTGACGCGGCGCGTTAAACCAAAAAAACGAACCCGAGGCGTTTTTAAAAAAATAACGCTTTTACGTGTGGCGTTTTTCGCGCCGGTGTGCACACTCACATTGGCGCCCTTTGTTTAGTCACGAGGCGTTAAAACGTCGGCGACTATCGCGCGCGAAATACGTCCCGGTGTGAACAGGCCTTTACGGCACGCAAAATGCTGCGTGCCGTGAACTCAACCAATCAGCATGTTCAAGTTCCTGAACTTTTGAAAAAGTACTACCTTGCGAGCAGGGACTTTCTGAGAGGGAAATTTTTACCCAGAACTTCATTTTGAAACTGTGAACAAACAAGTGTATTCTTTGACAAAGATTGTTTTAGTAACTCAGTAGCCTATGTATTTTTAATAATGTTTAAATTGGTGTAATATTTGTGAATTTAAATATGTAGCCTACTTATCCATTTTCTTGCGAGTGCCGTCAAGATTACTCTCTGGTGCTGTGCAGCGTGCACTTGCCGCGAGACTCCGCCCACATGCTGTTCTGATTGGCTGTGGATTTTGATTGATTTTGATGCATCACATAGTCGCGTCGCGTCTAGTGTGGACAGACAAATTATTTGTCTTTAGAATCTTATAGCATCCCGCTGGTTAGGACACGGTGTTACTCGAGTGCAATAGCGAGTGACCGATGAAACGGTTTCCTAGCCAATTATAACAGTGGCCGTTTACTGACAAGGGGCCGCCCCTTTAAAAACAGATCATTTCAGACAGAGAATCTGTCCCTCTGAGTGAGGGTTGAAAATAATCATTTTTTTTAATTAACATTATAACTGAACTTCAAGGAACATATTAAAATAATAATAAATAAAAAAATCCATGCCATGAATTCCAAAAAATACAATTCCACAGAATTCCATGGATCTCCCTCTCAAATTCCTGATTCCTGAGCCTGCTGATGAGACAAAACAACTGTGGTCTCTCTCTCTCTCTCTCCCTTATTCTAGCACACAACATGGGGACAAGATTGCAGATATATCAGCCTGGCCTAAGAATCTGCCAATATTTGGCCAGTGTGAGATAATTGGCTGTTAAGTGTTCCTACTTAGCGAGATAAAGAATGTTAGAATTTGTAGTTAGAATATATATATATATATATATATACACAACAGCTTTGTCAGTAAGTATTTTCCATGTGACCATACACCATTTACATTAAATAAGCCAATGTGTAATATTATCCAAATGCTTTTAAATACACCCATAATGGATAAGTTGTGTCACTGTCCTGCAAACCAAAGCTCCAATTATCCAAAAGAGCAGCAGACCTCTTCTTAATATGTCTTCTTTTCTTGTTTCCCCCCAAACTGATGGCTCCCATTGTCACAAACATCAAAAGCTCATTACAGCGACTCAGTTGCTTTTGTTTCCAGTAATCTCTGCACTTTCCCTCTGTGGATTTTAACAGGTCATTTACCCTGGTGCTGGGGGCTGAAGGGTGGCCAGAGCTTTGAAGCCGAGCTGGGCTTCTCTACCTTCTTCCAAAGTCATTACAGAGCACTATGGGGTCTCTCGCAGATCAAATATCTGCTTGTGCATTCCTGTGGTCATGCTTTTTCCTTTGAGCAAATACGTTTGAAGCATATCTGCGGATTCTCCAGAGCTTTGACCTGAAACATTTGCGGTGGATGGAAGTTTCAGAGGAAGCCAAATTAAATGAACTGAATCTGAGTCTCAATCAAAGTCAGACCCACACCCCTGCGCGCACACACACACACACACACACACACACACACACACACACACACACACACACACACACACACACACACACACACACACACACACACAGAGAGAGAACAGTGTGGGAAAATATTCACCCTCACATTCCATGGCTCAAATCTTTGTACAGTACATTTACAACTACCATATATAAATAAAAAACTCAAAAATATAATAATATTAAATTATATTATTGCATCGTTTATAATATCATTTTATGTTAGGATTAGATTTTATTTGATTTTACTTGCTATTTTCAAGCATTTTATTAGATGGAAAAATGTTTAACTCTGTTTTATTGGTTAATATTATATTTACCTGCTCACATGGCCGTGTGAATAACTCACATCGTGAATAAACTAATGAAGTTTTGATTCAGAAAATTCATATTTACAGGAAATTTAAAAAATATATATCTTTGGATCATTTACAGTAAAACACATTAAAGTAAGTAAATAGGGTCAAATTTGATATGTTATCTTTACAAATACAAAACAGCAAGGATAATGCAGTCACATGACTAATTAGTATTTTACAGTTTTGAATTGACTTGTGTTCATCAGGGTTATTAGTTAACTAAAACTAGTAAAACACACACAAAAAAATATTTTAGCTAGTTGACAAGGCAATATTTCTCATGTATATTTAGTTTAACTTGATGTACTAAAATAACTAAAACTGAAATAAAAATAATAAAAACTATATAGACATGTAGAAAATAAACATTAATAAAAATGACAAAACAACAAAATTACTAAACTTTAACTAAAAATAAGCTGAAAATGGGGGGGGGGGGGGATCAAAATATTAATGAAAACTATAATATTATCTCAATGGCATTTGACTGCTAGAACAGCTAGAGTGATGATGTTGCATCCTGCTGAAAGGTCACGCTCATCACATGACCGGTGTGTTCTGGCACACGTCCACCTGATCAACTCTGCTGCTAGGAAACTGCTTAAACTGGTTTAATTATGCAGGAAGACGGAGGGGCTGTACGCCAGTGTAATCCCACCCATGTTTTCATCATCCAGCTGCAGTTCCATTCATTACACCAGCGAGGTAAATGGATTATATGGATTAAATTCTATACTATTTAGAGCTTGACTGATATGGATTTTTTTTTATAGCCGAAACAATATTTTAGAGAGCAAGGTGACCGATGGCCGATATAAAGCTGATATATATATTACATTATTTAAATTAAATAACATGCATAACAATTGCTGGAATTAAATTTTGATTTATTAAATTAGAAATAACAATGTAAAATCAATCAATATGTAAAAAAAAAAATATTTATTGATTGATTGATTTATTGATGCTTTAGCGATTCTGTAATCCTATTACAGTATTTTTCACAAAAAAATGCATAAATAAGAAGGAAGTAAACACTGTAACCAACAGTGCACTCAGTAATCTGGTAAATTTGTGCGCACTGGGAATTATTCTCAAAAAAAGGTCACGTAACGCTGATTTTACATACAGCACACATTGACATGTGACATTAATATAACATAGCAGAAAACTGGATATAACATAGCATAGTCCGATATCAAAGATTTAAAGATTACGCTGGCATCTGCATTCAGGTGATGGCATTTTCAGTGCTGTCAAAATAAAAGTCCTGTTGCTGTCAAAATAAAGGCTGGTTTTGACATTTCTCGGCCAACGAAAAAACGTATCGGCCAATGCCGATAATATAAAACTGCCAAATATCAGTAAAAACAAATGCTACAAATGGATTCAGGCATATCCGATATTATATCCAATATATAGACTGATATGACAAAAAAGAAAAAAAACTCTACAATCTTGGGCCAATCGCTTGAGTCTTAAATGCCATGTGACATGGGAGATGTTTAGCATTTTTTGGAAACCTGTTTGAAACAATTATTCTTATTTTTAATCTTGAGCTTTAAACTGTTCTCAAAAAGAAAATGAATGACTTGTGATCATTTTGTCGCAGTAAACCACTCTATATGTGAAGACCTTTTATTTTTCCTCTCTCACGGCCTGACAGAATTCCTCTGCTCGGTGTGATTTAATACAGCGCTATACAGCAGATGGCACTGTGAGGTGCAGAAGGAGCAAAACATACACGATGAATAAATGATATCGCCCTCATTAAATAACGCTGCGCGCTCCCAAATCCCCCTCCGAAGCAGCAACACTTCTATCTTTTAATCGCTGATAGTGTTGAGCACAAGTCTCTGAATCAGCAGCAGCAGTGCGACTTCTGCGAGGCCTTTTTTTTTTACAGTGCAAACAGATTGGACCAAACAATGAGTCAATGTCACTGCGCGTCCCCTCACGGGGGGGAATGCGGCGTGAGCGCGTGCGTACATGACGCACACACACCAAGGTCAGATGCTAATTCAAGAGAGAGCAAGTGGCACAGTCACAGCACATCACTGAAAGCTGCGCATATGCCGGAGGAGGCTGCATACAGTGTGTTTGTTATTTATTTATCTGGCCGTTTGTGCTGGAGTGTGTGGTGTTATGTCATGTGCGGTTGTGGGAGAATGCTGCATCAGCCTGATCTCTCGACACACACTCCAGATCCAAATCCCCCTCATGTGTTATTCATCTCACAATCCTCACAACTTCTCAATGAACTTCGAACTGCCAAAGTCAACATATGATATTCTATGACACTGCCTATGTATATATGGCTTGGGTCCCTTCTTTAATTTATTATTATTATTATTATTATTATATTGCAGGTGACAATCTAACCCAACTTTGATTCGTTAGAAAAGCCACTGCTCAGCATGTTGCATGATTTGAGGTATTATTCATGTTCATATAACAAATGGTGTTGGATAAGTTGCACATTACAGTTAAAGCCTACAATTAGGTAACACTTTACAATAAGGTTTCATTTGTTAAAATGAGTTAATGCATTAGTTATGAGCAATATATTCAGTAACAATTTATTTCACAGTGTCCTATTACACGTTACATGTAGTTCCTATAGTAATAACTGTAAATTATGCATAATTACATGCGATTAACCCTAAACCAAACTCGGTAACGCTTTACTTTAAGGTGGCGTAGTTACACGTTACTATATGTACATAAAATAGTTAAAATTCTTTACAATATTGTCTAAACATAAAATAAACACTACAAATTAAACAGATCCATTTTAAATGCCAGAAGTGCATTTATGTATCACAACATTATAATGTACAGTATGAAAAAGGATATTCATTTTGAGATTAGCTAAAGATTACATTCAACAGTGTTATTAAATTATTAGTGTTATTAAATATCACAAGTGAGCGTTACACTCTCAGAAAAAAAGGTACAAAAGCTGTCACTGGGACAGTACCCTTCAAAGGGGTTCTAATATGTACCATTTAGGTACTAATATGTACACGTTTGGTACCAATATGTACCTTTGAGGGACTTAAATGCACTCTTTAGGTACAAAGGTGTACCTTTTGAAAAGGTACTGCCACAGTAACAGCTTTTGTACATTTTTTTCTGAGAGTGTAGATGAGGGCAAAGTTAATCTAAATATTAAAACATGCAATTAAATACTGCCCAATATTGATAAAAAAAATATTGACAATAAATTACACCCTCCCCCAATTCTCATGAATGAAATACAGTGATTGCAAAATAGTAGATTAAAATTAGTACAACAGATACAAATATAGTACTTTACATGTGAACTAGAAATGTAAATGATATTAAAAAACTTTAATATCGCACACTAATCAATATGGTATTGATATGTTGTGCAACACTATTTAATAGAGTTGTGGCACATAGTAATGGCACTTGCCTTAGAAAACACCAACAACAAGATAGCTATGTAACCACAATGATCAAATAAAACAAGACTAATCTAATATAACTTAATCAAGCTCTTTTGCTCTGCTTCTGTACAGTAAGTTCTTAGCAGCATTAATCTGCTCTTCTGCTTTTATTCTGCTCTCAATATGCTAATATGCTGCCTCAGCTTCTGTTGTGAACGCCTGACTAACAGCCATTTGATCTCTGCCTAAAAATAATCCAACGTCATTTTGCTTCCCTCTCTCTCTTTCATTTTGTCTACACATTCCTGTCAATCCTTTCTGTCAGCCTGACTTTTTTATATAGGTAAAATCACAATGTGGCATAACTAAATGATAAAAACTCTTTTGAGAGCAGACTGTGTTATTAAAACGATTAGATGTAAGAATATCGCCAGCACTGGAGATTTGTGATGATACATATATATTTATATACATCATGCAGGAGTCATCTCAGTGACAGCAAGTTGCCCTCTAGTGTTACTGTGAGGTATTACTCATACCAGGACAATAGTCACACACACACACACACACACACACACACACACACACCCCAAACCTACCCATCACAGAAAACCTTCAGCATTCTTACATTTTCAAAAAACATCATTCTGTATGATTTATAAGCTGTATTCTTCATGGGGATCAGAAAATGTCCCCACAAGAACAAGGATTTCGGATATATTTCCATCTTTTGTCCACATTATGTAGGGTTTAACTGAACCACAAACACACACACATGCAGCAAAATACAAACAGTCAATACAAGCAGTCCAGCAGAATCACTTAACCCCTTCCTGTCATGACATCATATTAGATAATGTAATATCTTAATGGATATACCCCCAATATCTTTCCCTAAAAGGCAAGAGGAAAATGGCATTACTACAGATATTATAAATCAAATATCAAACTATACGATGTGCAACACACCAAAAAGAGACACACTGGTGTGTGTGATACAACTGACTGAATGCTAAGCTCATATTCTATTGTTCCGTTTTTTTTACATGATTTTCACGACAATAAATTACACCCTCCCCCAATTCTCATGAATGAAATACAGTGATTGCAAAATAGTAGATTATATTATTGCAAATATTATTACTTTACATGTGGACTAGAAATGTAAATGATAAATAAATATTATTATAATTATTATTAATAATACATTAGTGAGAATATTTTACATCAATCTAAACATAAAATGTCATTGCAAATAATAATAATATAGTAGTAAGAATTTTATTATAATAAAATGTCACAAGCAAATAATAATAATAATTTTTTTAATTATTAAATTATTACAAATGGTAAAATAACATTTTTAATACATTTTTAATGTTTTAACATAAATGTATATGATTCATTGAAACTTTTCATTTGCATTTAAAAAAACAAAGCACTTAAAAGGCCTCACTTCGTTCTACTAGACCTGCTGCCATGTGACAGCTTTAACTTCATCATTGTCCTACTTCAGCCTTTGTAACACCCTCCTGAAAATAAATCAGACGGTGAAGGATGGAAAAAGTGCGTGGTTCAATAAAATAACGACCCCATGCACTTACTAAGATGAGCACCCCGGGTCACCGTCACCCCAACCTGCTCACTTTTGACTGCCCTGTGAACAAAAATATAAAAAGCTGAGACTACAGCCTATCCAAGAGTCTATTAATCTAGCCAGCATCCGTCAGCAGTGCACCGCTCTCCTGAAAGCTGCTGGCACAGGCGCTCGTGTGTGTGTGTGTGTGTGTGTGGGGGGGGGGGGGGTCAGTCTTGGCACAAGCTCCTGGGACAGGGGGTGTGGAACGGGACACTACGAGTGGGATTTATAGACATCCAAATTAACAGTCGCCGCTGAACAACAGATGCGTCGTCATCCGATCCGGCCCCTCAACGTTTACTTAGTGTGTCTTCCCTGTGCTGGATTTCATCCTCATTTAGACATGCCATAGTCCGGGGCAAAGTGAAGGGGGGGAGGTTATGACTGAGAGTGGATCCACTCATACTGACGCAGGAATGTGTAATAACCATCATGCCAATTGCTCATAAATCTCATTTATTTTTGTAACTCTCTTGCTCTCCACTGCTCCCCCCAATGAAGATGCTAATATGCCCTGTGGTTTGACCGAGTACCGGCCATCTGTGTTCACGTTTAATGCATAGGATTGTTAGCACTTTACGTTGCAATGGATTTTAATGCGGTTTGGGAATAAATTCACGAGGGGTGAGCAATGTAGCGCAAGAATAGATCTGTGCGGACTAGAAATTGCTATTAAATGAATAGCTAGTCATCTGTATATAACTGTATATATTATATATGTATGTGTATATAATTATTTGCAACATTTAAAAAAAAACATTTATACAAATATAAATATCTAATATTTTATGTAAAACATTGAACATTTAAGAAATTGAGATATATATAAATTTATGCTAGCAAAATATTTTCCTAATATATTTTGGGCAATCAGAATATGTATATATATATATATATATATATTAGTGGTGGGCCGTTATCGGCGTTAACGCGCTGCGTTAACGCGAGACTCTTATCGCGCGATAAAAAAAATATCGCCGTTAATCTATTCTCCAAATTGGGTTGGGAGCTGGCTCAAGCTACACAAGCTATGATGACGCAATCTTCCCGCGGCCGCGAGGAACACCCGGCTGCAACGCATCATATTCGTCGTCATCTTAAGTGAACACGGCTGAAAGTGAAAGCTGGTGTAAAAGATCAGTGCAACATCCATTATTTGGACAATTAGTTCGGATTTAAGCCGTCCGACGTAGACTGTGTGGTGTAACAGTTTGGTAAGTAAACACACGACTAATCCGTTCTACCACCTCAAATTCAAAACGAAACATATCACTGAATACCAGCGCGCGCGTATTATTCCCAATATATCTTAGTGAGTGGTGTAGCACACAATCTCTTTTTATTAAAAGCGCCCGATTTTAAGAAACCTTGTTGTGTTTCTTTTTAACTGAAAAGACATCAGTTAGACAATATTCTCATTTTAAATTTGGGGTTTCATAAGCTCCAAGCCATAATAAACATTATACCTAAAAGTCTCTGCAGCTAGTGTACTTAAATTTTATTTATCTGCAAAATTATGTTGTATACTTACAGTTTTGCACAATATATGTTCTCAAAACTACATACACCCTTTCAAAAAAAAAAAAAAAAAAAAACATTTAGCAGTTGTTTAGCAGGGTCTGTGTAACCTGTTCTGAAATGGTTTTATTATAATATCGTTATCGCAAGAGGCTGCAATGTATATCACAATATGGATTTTAGGCCATATCGCCCATCCCTAATTAATAGCCTATAGTTGTTGATAATAACATAGGCCTACCTAATGTTGCCTACGGACGGTAACAGTACAGTAGTAACCTTTACAGGCTATGAGTAGAACAGCTTTCTCAAGCAGTTTGTGATGCATTTTGGAAACAGGAGATGAGCACCTGGTCTAATGCGCCACCTGGCTTGAGAAACCCGTTCTCAAAGACTTACTTTTATAGTCATTATTTGGGTAGCACACATATTCTGAATGCCTTCGGCAGAATTCAAATGAGCCATTTTAATCTAGATTAATCTAGATTAATTTCAAAATTAATCTAGATTAATCTAGATTAAAAAAATTAATCTATGCCCACCTCTAATATATATATATATATATATATATATATATATATATGCTGTATATAATATATGCTGTATTTTGCACAGCTACATTTTGAGCAACTTCCTATTTTTGAACAACAGTGCATTAGAATGTGAAAAGATGACAAAAGGCACACCATCCTGTGGCAGATTCATCAAGCTAAATTGCATGATATCCGCGGGGAGGGCAGAGCGCACAGTGCAAATTTGCATCAGAATTGCTGATGCAACCGCATTACCGCCAGCACAGCGCAAGTGCGGCCCGACTGACAGATGCATCCTGGGGGACGAAATAAAAGGCCAGCATGACAGTTCTCTTAAGCTGGAAGCTTGTGTTTCACCTAGCATTTGTGTGTGTGTGTGTGTGTGTGTGTGTGTTTGAGAAAGACACAGAGAAGGACAGATTCATCCACTTATGTGAGCTTGAAGGGCCAGTGTGGTGACTGTGGGTTAGTTGAGGTGGTCCTGTAGCAGGTTACAGATGGCACTTCATATGTTGTGGTATCAGTTCCCCTGTCCTGCAGCACAGTCACATGATAGCTATGATATAGTGTGTGCCAGATGCTAAATATTCACTAGTTAGCATGGATGGATTGGTTTGTTAGTTATGCAATGCTTGGGGGTAATAGTGCAAAAAAATAATGAACTAAATTATTTGTAAACTGTCAGACAGAGAGACCAAAGATAGATAGATAGATAGATAGATAGATAGATAGATAGATAGATAGATAGATAGATAGATAGATAGATAGATAGATAGACAAACAATAGACAGACAGATAGATAGACAGATATAGATAGATAGATAAACGATAGACACACAGACTGATAGATAGATAGACAAATAATAGATAGACAAACGATAGACACACAGACTGATAGATAGATAGATAGATAGATAGATAGATAGATAGATGGACAGACAGATAGATATATACAAACAGACAGATATATAGAAAGAAGGAAAAACGAGATAAATAAACGATAGATAGACAGCTAGATGGATGGATGGATGGATGGATGGATGGATGGATGGATGGATAGATAGATAGATAGACAGACAGCTAGATGGATAGATAGATAGATAGATAGATAGATAGATAGATAGATAGATAGATAGATAGATAGATAGATAGATAGATAGATGGATATATTTCTGCTGATATAATGAACTCAACAGCGGCTCTGATTTCCAGGGAGACGAGCGGCATGTAAAGGATCTTCTGCTGCCACAGAAACTTTGATTTCCACTGAATATAATTACACAGAACAGCGTGTGCTTTTTGTCAAAGTCAACACAAAAGAGGGTTATTTCATGAGCTCTCATTGTGTTTCTAGCACTAATGATTTTCATTAGCGCATAAGTAAGGGTAAAAGTCTATGAAATGCTTTCGCTCGGTCTGAAATTTGCACGTGATGTCTAGTTGCGACCTTTATTTTAAGATAAACAGCCCTGTTCGCATAAAACGCATGGATTAATCCTGAAGTCTAAACCTATTAAGAACATCAAAGGTTGAAGATGGAGGGAGACCTTTAATGGGAACGAGATGTTGTTATCTGCATGTACGACTGAAGAACTCTGGCCCAAAGCCAGCCGCTAATCATCGTTATACATCCGACCCCGTACCACAACGTTGCCATGACAACCGCGATACCGGCGGAGCATGTATATTTGCCAGAAACTTAAGGCAACTTTGAAGTCTGCGCCCCCCGCTATAGATGAGCCGTTTGAATTGGCTTGATGTAATCGATTCAATTCTCACACATGGAATATTACAGCCTCATTTAGGAACTAGCAGTGTGCCAGTATGCAGCTGCTTTGAGATTATCATTTTTTAAATGAAGAGATAACTCACGGACATCTAGTCACATTCAAGGTTCACCTTGTAATCAAAGAAATGCTTTCAATCCAGTTTTCTTTTAAGTGTTTCTTTGTTATCCATCTGATGTTTTTTAAAGGCAGCTGGTTCACTTTTTCAGGTTTTTAACACGTACATCATCAGTTAGAAGCAAAATATTTTTATTATCACTGTTTTTGACCTGCACCATTTTTAAAAGTGTACATTCTTTTTACCTTGCTTG
Source organism: Squalius cephalus (assembly GCF_949319135.1). Classification (NCBI taxonomy): domain Eukaryota; kingdom Metazoa; phylum Chordata; class Actinopteri; order Cypriniformes; family Leuciscidae; genus Squalius; species Squalius cephalus. Next base: position 7,672,783 of record NC_137140.1, on the reverse strand, counting down.
AGCTAGAACAGTATTTGAACACAGGAACACATTCTGTGTGACTGAAAGTCCACGCATGGGGTTAAAAATAGTCTGAAAAAAATAATAATACAGGAACCGATCAATGAAATGAGGTACATAACCTTCAGATGATCATCAACCTCCCATATAATAAATACTACACATGAACTGTTTTATTTTACATTTATGTGAGGTTTAGCATTTTTGCAACCCTGTTACACAGATTTTTTTTTTTTGCACTTTAATTTTCCAGCAATAAACATTAAATAAATTCAAAATTAATGGTAACATGGTTGCAAATTAAGGGGACCAAATTTGGTAATCAGGGGTACTATAGTTAACTAAAACTAAAACCATTAAAAAAAAAAAAAAAAAAAAAAAAATATATATATATATATATATATAGTTACTTGAAATAAAATAACCATTAACTGAAATAAAATAAAATATATAAAATTCCAAACATATTTTATTTCAGCTAAAGAAACATTTCTCATTTCAACAACTCATTTTCACTTGATGTACTAAAATGGAAAAAAAAAAAAAAAAAAAAAAATAATAATAATATTTTAAAACTTAAATATTGGAAAATATAAAAATAAAAACATATATTTTTTAAATTATTAATAAAAGCTACAATACTATCTCAATTAAACTAAAATAACATCTAATACATTTCCCAAGAATTACAAATATATATTTCTCTTCAATAACTTGGGTTACGAGGCTAAACTGTTAAAACAGCTTGTAAACAGTATGTAACGTAATGTTACATTTACCACAGAAAAGCTATTCAATGTCCTTAACTCGATATTTAGTTAGAAAAAACAACTCTAGATAATAACATTTTGCTAAATACAGTAGTCATCATTTGAAGTGGATCAAAAACGTTCATCAAAGTTGTCCTAAGACAAGAACGGACGGGTATTGTTCAAAATTCATGTATAACTTTGATGAAAGGTTTTGATCCACTTCACATTAAATGTTAACTACTGTATATGCACCATAATAAATATTCATTATATTTTTATTTAACCTTCAATATTGAATGCATGTTTGAATAAATTGTTATGAAAACCAGTGTTTAATGGCAGCTATCATATAAATGCCATTAAAAATTATGATTATAACATTATTATAATAAAAAGCCTTTTCTGCAATTTAAATGTTTGTATACAAATCAGTTAATTTTAACCTTCAATATTATAGTAACGTAACGTAATATCATTAACAGCATTGATTCAAAAAGAGTTTTTTTTTCTTTCAGATATATATCCAGAATGAATCGATATCGAATCAAATCGAGTTGCAAGCTTGTGAATCAAAATCAAAATCGAATCGAATCGTGAAATGTGTGTCATTGCCCAGCCCTACTATGAACACTTCTCAATTAAAGACAAACTATCTGCCATAAAAACCGAGTATATATTCAAGGCCCCGTGGCATCCAAGCTGTCCCATTGCCTCCACTAGGGGATCCAGCCCGGCTCGCCCACAGCACAGAAGGACACATGCCCACACATGACATGAGATCTGCTCTGCTCTGGCTCCTCCTCTTCTGCTGAACAATGCTCAGGTCCTTGGCCCCTCCCTTCCTCCATCCCTCCCTCCCTCCCTCCCTCCCTCCCTCCCACTGCCAGTGTTCACAATGAGCTCATTTGCATATCACTGTCAAAATCTGAATCAGCAAGTTCCTCGCTCTTGGCAGGACGGGTCTACCGAGTTAACCTGCTGCGGCCCTGTAGGCTGGGCGGGCCCTGTGGGACCAGAGCCTGCAATCTCATCACCAGACAACCACCGTTTGTCTTATAGGCAAACCTTTGCCCGGGAATGGATCCGCTCCATTGGCCAATGGTGGTGTTTGCATAATTTTGTATTCATTTCCATATTTATATAAATAATACATTTCTAATGTCACTCTGAGAATATTAAGCAGGACATCGGGTCAATGCTTGACTTCCTCTTTAAGACATCACTTTGTTTAAAGGGGAATTAATTAGGGTCAGTGAAGAGGTATAATAAATAGTGAGCAATTAAAAGAAACAGTTCACCCAAAAATGAAAACTCCATACAGTGTTGCTCAACGGGTCAATGACAAATAACAGTGCCTACAAAAAATAAAAAGCATGTGCCAAGTTCTTGGAAACACACTCTTTGTATTTATGTTGGTTATATGGTTTTGAAAAAAATGTTTATACCATTTTCAAGAAAAGTTTTAACACATTTTCTTTAGACCTAGAATACATGACTGTACACATCTTACACTATTTACACAATTTTTTTTTCAACTTTTTAAAAGTTATATATATATATAATATTTATATTTTTATATATATTATTATTATTATTATTTTACAAATATCATAAATTAAAATGTTCTGTTTTATTTTTTTCTATACAAGCAGTTTCATTAAAATATTATTTTTCTAAGAAATCACATAAGATGTCAATCTTTTTAAGACAAGGTTTTCTTTTTAAGATTTTTTTTTTGTTTTCATTATGCAGGACAAGTATCACCCAGACATTTTGATTTTAAAATACCAAAATAAATTTTATTCAGAAATTAAAAACATGCTCATAATAGAAGGGCTTTATTCAAGTCACTGCATGTACAAATTGCATTTTAATGGATTTTTTAATAAATGAATAGCGTTGCACAAAGAAAATGAGTCCAAAACGATCAGTTTGCACATTTTAAAGAGGAAGAAAAAAAAAAAAAAAACATAATACAGGAAAGCAAGTAAAATATATAGATTTTTGGGTGAACTATACCTTTAAGAAGAGAAATAAAAGAAGTGATTATGCAGACGGGGTAAGGCTTTATCTTTCAGTAATCTCAACAATGAGGGGAAAAGTTCCAGGAAGTAGTAATTAAACAACTCAAAGAACTATTGTTTGCTGTCCGCTCAATGACTCCAGAGAAAAAAACTGTTCTCACAACAAAACAAGCTGCACAGCGGGTAGCAACCTTTACCATATTAAAGCAATACATCAGAATGCACATTTCCTAATCTACACTTACATAATGGCCATATAACAGTATGCATCATTAATCTGATAGTGTCAATAGACCATCAGCAACCTGCAGTATAGTTCAACACATGAAGTCGTCTTGTACGCTCTGAGGATCACAAACTCAAGGCAAAACAATCTATAACAATACGGCATTGTAAACTAGCAGTATATTTCACTCCGCAAGGCTTCACGGTCTGCTGTGCTCAACAATACACAAACTGTCCTCTGGAAGTCAGCAGAAATTGAGAGGAAATTCTAAATGGTTAAAGCATTTAATGACAGTAGGATGAGTGAGAGAGTCCACTGGCATTCAGAACATGGCATAATGTAGTAATAATATACTTCCATACCATTAAAGCTCAGTAAAATGTGCTCCAGCAGAACCTTTGTGAACTGAAATGAATAAGAATATGTTTTGCCTTGACACTGACCTTAAGAAATAGTAATAATCGGTAAAATCGGTCAGGCAAAGCCACACATGCAACTGCTCTACAATAGTGTAGGGAAGTAAAAATCCCATTAATTTTTCCCCTAGAAAAACTGATTCTTAAGACAGACCAGTCATGAGACTTTCAACCATATCCTAATAGGTTGGAAGTCAATGTGATTTCAGTTCCATTTTTAAAATTTTTGATTAATACATTTCAACAGTGCCTCTCCACTTTTTTCAGCAGCCTTGGTTCTGAAAGTTTCTTTATAATTTTTTTTTTTTTTTTTTAAGTCTACTTTTACAAGAGTTAAAGCCATGAACAAACAAACCAACCAGCTGCAAGGTGAATCACAACATTACAAATTTTGATTTGAAGCAAAAAAGTATTTGAAAATCGGACAAAAAAAAACAACATCAAATGTATAAGACTGTGTAGTCAACGGCTTTAATCAGGGAAAGAACTATAATTAAAGCATTCCAAAAGAAATAATCAAAACAATATGTTATAAATATAATTAGATGGGGAAATATAAAACTATTGACTTAAATTTGCTATATATATATACACTCACCTAAAGGATTATTAGGAACACCTCTTCAATTTCTCATTAATGCAATTATCTAATCAACCAATCACATGGCAGTTGCTTCAATGCATTTAGGGGTGTGGTCCTGGTCAAGACAATCTCCTGAACTCCAAACTGAATGTCAGAATGGGAAAGAAAGGTGATTTAAGCAATTTTGAGCGTGGCATGGTTGTTGGTGCCAGACGGGCCGGTCTGAGTATTTCACAATCTGCTCAGTTACTGGGATTTTCACGCACAACCATTTCTAGGGTTTACAAAGAATGGTGTGAAAAGGGAAAAACATCCAGTATGCAGCAGTCCTGTGGGCGAAAATGCCTTGTTGATGCTAGAGGTCAGAGGAGAATGGGCCGACTGATTCAAGCTGATAGAAGAGCAACTTTGACTGAAATAACCACTCGTTACAACCGAGGTATGCAGCAAAGCATTTGTGAAGCCACAACACGCACAACCTTGAGGCGGATGGGCTACAACAGCAGAAGACCCCACCGGGTACCACTCATCTCCACTACAAACAGGAAAAAGAGGCAACAATTTGCACGAGCTCACCAAAATTGGACAGTTGAAGACTGGAAAAATGTTGCCTGGTCTGATGAGTCTCGATTTCTGTTGAGACATTCAGATGGTAGAGTCAGAATTTGGCGTAAACAGAATGAGAACATGGATCCATCATGCCTTGTTACCACTGTGCAGGCTGCTGGTGGTGGTGTAATGGTGTGGGGGATGTTTTCTTGGCACACTTTAGGCCCCTTAGTGCCAATTGGGCATCGTTTAAATGCCACGGCCTACCTGAGCATTGTTTCTGACCATGTCCATCCCTTTATGACCATCATGTACCCATCCTTTGATGGCTTCATCCAGCAGGATAATGCACCATGTCACAAAGCTCGAATCATTTCAAATTGGTTTCTTGAACATGACAATGAGTTCACTGTACTAAAATGGCCCCCACAGTCACCAGATCTCAACCCAATAGAGCATATTTGGGATGTGGTGGAACGGGAGCTTCGTGCCCTGGATGTGCATCCCACAAATCTCCAGCACAAGCAAGATGCTATCCTATCAATATGGGCCAACATTTCTAAAGAATGCTTTCAGCACCTTGTTGAATCAATGCCACGTAGAATTAAGGCAGTTCTGAAGGCGAAAGGGGGTCAAACACAGTATTATTATGGTGTTCCTAATAATCCTTTAGGTGAGTGTATATAGCCACATTGCCAAATATTTAAGTAGCTTGAGAGCATAGGAAACTGACTCTATGACATTCGCAGAGCTTCCTGGGAGTGGGTGGGCACTAAAAATGTCTTTTGGCGCAATTTGCTTGTTTCTGTTCTATGATTGGTGGAGATTTCTTTGCAGATTCCACTGTAATATTCACCACTGAACATGATTATTTAAAAATATAAGGCTTCAAAAGCATATACCATCAATCAACATTGAAAAAGCTCACAGTAGGCATGTCTTTAAACCTTTGTAAGCTGTCAATCAAATGTCAATCAGTTCTCCTATGGATAATTTTTTTATATTTTTTTTTACTTCCAAAACCCAGCTGTTACAGAACTACGCTACCCATAATCCTGCAGAGATATCCACCAATCAGAGAAGTCCTTCAATTCCAGCAGCCACACCCATGAAGCAATGCAAATTACATACTTGAGTCGATCTCCCTACACACTCAAACTACATATTTGAATATTTTGTACCATTGTTTTGATTTCTGATTTGTATTTACAATGTTTCATAGGATTCCTTAACCAAGCCTGCTGACTCACTGTTGCAATTTATCGCTCTTTAAGTTCATTTGCACTTTAATGAAGTCTACAAGGCAGTGCTGCTAAATGAAATTAGGGGGAAAAGGAAGGAGCATATGGACTTTCCCTCTGTTATACCGAATAAAAAACATGCAGACACTTGCAAACACATTCATTTTTACACTCATCTTCATCTTGTTATTGTTAGCGGTTTAGCCATCATGAAGAGTGTTTTAACAGAAGCCATCTGTGTACTGTCCTAGAAGTTCACTATAATACTGAATAGTTTTGAACCAGTTAGTATTCTACAAAGGCAGCAACCTTTCAAAGCAGCATCTTAAATTAAAAGGTGTCTCAAACACAGGTAGAACCACATAGCACCCCTCACACGTTAGCATGTTGCTAAGCTAAAACTGTGAAATTGTATTAGAGTGCTGCAGAAAGACCATATTTTTGGAGGCCAAAACCAGAAAAACATTTAGCACTTCCGGTTCTATCATCCTGAAGTCAATGTTTTAATGTACAACATAAAATACATCAGTAATACCCCCATGTGATATTTTTTTAAGCTTTTACTTGTCTTGTAAAGGCAGTTACTGACAAATTGCTAAATGGGACTGCAGAGTTTGTTAGAGACATTAAACGTCATCAGGCCAAACAGGTAAACTCATCTAGTCCGCTTTCACAGCCTCATTGTATTTATAATCAGGCTTTTGCAAACCATTATAACTCAAACTTTCAGGGAAAATGTTTTTAAATAAAGACTGAAAGAGTTGTTGGAAGCTTAATGATGGCGACGTTGAAGAAACATGACTAGAGTGTAAGTTTGTTTAGAGCCTATGTTTAGCTTTTTACTTCTGGTAATTGTATTCGGGCTTCAAAATTAATTCAAGTTGTGTTCATTTGTGAACATTATCATGATAAACAAATATGTAAGAATCATAAACTTTTGTTGGCCATAGAGCATATTTTCTGCAATAATTAAATAAAGCCAATAGAAAAAGCCCATTGGGTTTTTGCCGTGGGAAACAGGGTGATGCGAACTTCTACAAAAATACATCACTGCACATTACATTACTGTCATTAAGAATAAACACATCCAGTATTAATATTAGTATATTAATATGATATTGATAACACATTCTAACGTTAATATGCACACATACTGTATATAGTAAAAGTAAAGTTTGCAAGACGACCAGAGAAAAATGAGGAAAGGATGCAGATCAAACACAAACTGGCCTCTCATATCAACACCATCCAATTTAGGCCACGTTTTTTTTTTTTTTTTTCTTTCACAAGAGCTTTTTGTGTTGTAATTATTCCTCACATGATTCCCAATGACCTTGTTGAAACAGCATGTTCACCCCTCACATTTACATCCTTGGAATGATGTATGATTTGCCTAGCGATTCTGTGCTCCAAATGGCAAGGGAGGCGCAATGCGCTAACTAATTGTTTAAGCATAGCGGAGGGCTATTAAAGAAGCTCTTCACAATGGTACTCCATTATTTCTGCATGAATGCTACTGCACTATGCAAACCCAACCGGGGCCCAAGCCATTTGCTCCATCAATGTTAACGCTCCACTCTGTATATAATACTGACTGTATATGATCAAATAGACAGAAAGCACTTTGAGAACAAATACACTGGTTATTATCTTGTTTATTCACAACTAAACCCCCTTTTTTAATTTCCCAAGTAGCCAAAACCACTCAGCGTAATGACAGTTAATTACAGTGAAATACAAAACGGGGCAAATTTGTCCCCTGGGTCATTGATATGTCAGTGTGGTATGCAAAGCAAATCGCGTTTGTGCCCTAAAGCCCCGAGGACGCAGAGCTTTGACAAGCATATCTCCGCTTCAAAGTTTAAAAGCAGCCGAGACACCTCATGGCTGGGTTATTGCTTCCTCACATCTCTCGAGAGCCGTAGCTGAGGTGTGTACAGGCATGACAAAAGGTAGCATTGCTTATGGGCAATCTTGTTTATTTGCTTCCATTGCTGCCACATGGAATTCAAACCAAATCACCTCGGGGAGAGCCAAATATTTCAGTTACACTGAAAAGAATTTCAGGTTGAATTCCTAGTATATTCCTGTCTACTAGCAGTCATCACAGTCATTTTTACAGAAGTGGTTGTTTAATATATTTTAGTATATTTATAGGGCCCTATAATTTCCATGATGTGGAAAACGCGGACGGATTCACAGAATCCAGTCAATCAAATTTACTATATAATGTGGAATGGCAAAATCTGGATGAATAAATCAAAAGTAGGACTTAATCAAATCGCGTATTGTGAATAGCAAACCGTAAAAAGACTTTTCGTCTACTACACATACTCAGGCTCGTAATGTTTTCAGCGTCTGCCGTCTTACTACAGTATACGTGACCCATGTGACTGGTTTTGTGGTCCAGGGTCACATATGAGGACATAAACACATGTGACCCATGTGACTGGTTTTGTGGTCCAGGGTCACACATGAGGACATAAACACATACCTTTCCAGAGCTGCTCTGAAAAAAATGTACTCAATTTTTTCATTTAAAAAAACTGTTGTGCAGGACTTTATTTGCCGAAAAAAGGTATTGTACAAGTTTAACTTGATCACATTTTAAAGGATTAATTCAATTTCACGTTTTTATGCATTCATTTTATTACCACCGTTTTTGATAATTATTATAACTATTATTAGAATTCCATAAAAAAAATTTTTAATAAAGCTTCAATTGATCAGATATTATTATTATTATTATTATTATTATTATTAATAGTAGTAGTAGTAATAGTAGTAGTAGTAGTAGTAGTAGTAGTAGTGGTATAACAATTTAATTAAACAATTAAAACAGATTCCAGAAAAATAAAACACAAAATATGGAATTTGGGCAAAAAATTTGGAAAAAAACTGATTTCATAAGGCTCTATATTTCAAGTTTATTTCGCTGTTATTTTTTTTGTTACACTTTTAACAAGTTCTTTTGTAATCAAGCTAAGTGACTGTGCATGGTTAACTAGTTATTAATTAGTCAGTTCACCACAATATAATTGCAATCCACTTAATTGTTTATACAATATTATTATGACTATAATATTTAAAGCCTGGCTTATCATTTTTTCATGTAACACAGTGCAAACCAATGTGGCTGGGAGAAAATTAATTAAAAGAAAATAAGATCCAAAGGAACACTGATCACTATAATGATGACTACAAAAGAAAAATGTTTTACTCTATTATCCCAAAGCAGCACAATATGTTTTACAGTAACTTGTTATGACAGAAAATGACCTAACCGTATTGATTAAAGTAACATTCTTAATGCAATGTTTTTGTAAGAAATGACTGATAATCTGGCTATATTTAACAGTTTACTAATATCTAAGCAGGAACGAACATCATGCGTCACTCAAAATTGCTATGATGCTGTCAAATGTGCCTCTCACAGTGATAAGAACTGATGAGAAGCCTCTTATCTGAGATTGCATTGATGTTTGAAGCCCTTATCAGTTGAAAAAGTCAAATGAAAGAGAAAAAGTGTGGAAACACAGACATCCTCTGCATGCAGCAGAAATGAATATGGATGGATCCGAGCTCAGAGAACACCTGCAGGGAATCTGGCTCTTTACCTGGAACTGCTCACAGCGGGGGATTTACTTTCAGCACGGCCGGGGCCATGCAGGGCACGCGGATGCAAAACGTAACGCAATTAAATGTGTATTTGTCTACGCATAAGCAAGCAGGGTATTATTCATGTATGACTATCGAACAGCAGTCAGTAGATTAAAATAATGGTTTTATGTTGTTCAGGATGCTTCTGAAGAGCGCTGAATGCCACGTCACTCAAATATACAGTATCTGACGTAAATCAGCTCAGGTCAGCCAAACAAGGAACAGACCAATGACATGTGATCCTCCTCAGCCAGTCAGATTGCGCCCGGAGAGCTCGTGCATCATCAATCACTCGGTGATATCAATCCGCTCCATTTGTCCACACGAGGTCATAAAGGAAAACCCAGAGTCGTCCAAAATTTCATGTCAGCCTCTCAGAGACATAATCAATCACGTGCTGTATGTTTACAGCTGGTTATAAGTCACTGTAATACAGTACAATAGTCCTGACCCGCAACGTGAGCGATATATGTAATATACATGATAACTTTACTGCATAAACTACTATATAGATTTTTCAATCACACACACACAAACAGTGAGGCAAAAAATCAACAAAAAATTATATTAAATTCTAAATACGATTGTAAATATTTGTAATATTATGATATAAATAATATATATTATTTATATACTAATATAACAAATATTAATACTATATTTTTGTATTTATTTATATATAAATATATACACGTGTGTGTGTGTGTGTTCAGTTTTGAAAGAAATGAATACCGTTATTTAGCAAGGATGCATTGAATTGATCAAAAGTAACAGTAAAGATATTTAATGCTATAAAGATTTCTATTTCTTTTCATTCGAACTGAAAAAAAGTGTTCCTCACGGTTTCCACAGAAATATCAAGCAGCACAACTGTTTTTAACATGGATACAAATAAGAAATGTTTCTTGAGCTTTGCCATCACAAGAATAAAACGCATTTTAAAATATATTCACTTTTCAAATTGTACTAATATTTCAAATATTACCGTTTCTTACTGTATTTTCAGCTCAATGTTTTAGTGTGTGAGGAGTCCCCACTCTTCATTACAGCACATAATGTTCCAAGGGGCCATTATCAGAGATTTCATTTGAACCCACACCTCTGCACACCGCAGTCACCCCTGTGGTTTAGGGACCCTGTTTCTGAGTGAATTAACCATACGTTCCCATTCACACTTAAAACGTATGCTGCTTATTCAGCCTGAAGTGTGAAATACGTTAAATATGCATCAATTCTTCAGCATGTCTGTTGCTCGTCCCAACGTCTGGTCAACCCTCTGACAAAAGAGCACAGATGGCGAAAGACAAGTCTGAATCTATAATATGTCAACTGCTAACGGCTATGCTGCAAACTAGGATCTGATTAAAGTTTAATATGTGAAGAACAGTTAGTGCCCTACTTCCTGTGATAATAACATTCAGGCAAGAAATCGAGACCACTGGCTGAAAGAGAACAGAGATTAAGCAGTATGTGACTATAAATAACCATCTGAGTAATGAGCATGTTATTGAAGTTCCTCTCTGAGCTGCTTATTCGTGGTTGCTGTGTTTATTGGTCATTGTTTAGACAGGAGGAAAAGCCTTTTATGGATTAATTTGATGTAAAAAGCTCAAGCGCTTCAAATAGAAAGCTCTGTGTGGCATTTAGGAACATTGCATAACCTCCGCCATAAAAAAATGCATTCATTCATGATGTATTTTACAGAAAATTAAAGTAGACAAACAAAGAGCTTTCACTGTAATGCACCGTTAAAGCGTGCAGTTGAAATTTATTTGACAATCTGCGATTGTTCGCAGGGTAATGCTGTGGGAAAACAGAGCATGTCTTCCATTTTGCGATTCCATAAAGGGGCTATAAACGGAAAAACCCTCTTTAAACATGTCTTAACATTCTCGAATGCCCATATCAGAGAAACAGCATTTGCTGTTGCTTTCATCCGCATCCACATTGAGCTCTATTTAACAGCGGCGGTTTTTAATTGCAAAGCTAAAAAATTATAAGGAGAGACATTACTCACAGCAAAAACGCAACAAGAAAATCAAGCGCGCTCATTCCACGGGAAACTATTTACTCAAGATAGATGAGATAAAGTGTAGTCAAGGGGCCCCGAAAAGCCTTGCGTTATCGAATTACAAATTACATCCGTTATCTGGCTCTCAAATAATAACTAGGAACATTTCTGACTGGCAAGAAAGAGGAAAAGATGCATAAAAACACAAACAAGGAAGTAATGTTTTCCTAATGCTCTTGCCACACGCTCCTTGAAGCAAAGCTATTATCAGACAGATTCAGTCTCATTAAATGTGTATAGGGGAAATGCACAGAGCATGGCCATAAATCATAGGATGCACAAAAATCTGCATCTAAAAAACCAGGCCACAATAGGAAAAATGTGAATTTAAACCCCAATGTGGCTTCAAGTGACATTTCACCTGTCTAAAAAACAGATTTCCTGCCAGCATGTGCACACAAAAAATAAATAAATATATCATTCTTGGCCCCAAAAGGGTGAGCTCAATTGTTTTGGCATGAATTATTAAACTTGCCTCTAAGTAGTCTAGTGGGGATACATGCAACTAAAAATCAAGCTCAATATTTACTTTCTCAGCAGAGCATTCCGAATCAATGCACGTCATGGCTGTTTCTCTCCGGTTACTTTACAACACTACACAAGCTATTCAAGTGTTGACACGCATACTCCTTTTCCAGAAAGCTGGAAGGGGAGGGGGAACAAAGTTGATTCATTTGAGCGAGAAACCTCAACGCTTCTCCTGAGGATTTATTGGAGAGAATGAGCTTTTAAAACTTAAGGGAGTCAGTGGAGCAATTAGTCCAAATCACAGCGGAGGACACTAAAAATATCAGCAGCGCAGCCTCAAATGTCAATCCTGACAATCCATACGGCCAAAACCGGATTTGTCTTCTAGGATTTGCTGAAAAAAATACACACAGCGACACTATGTTCTTAAAGAATAGGTGTGTGGAAAACTAATCCGCCAAAGTGATTTGTCCATTTACGTTGGAATCAGTTAATCCTGTTGGCCTTTGGGGGGTTATGTGACGCTCTGCTGGGTCTATGATAGACAATTGTTGGGATACTTTGACAACATCATTTTAACAGTGTGTTTAAAGACACGAGGGATGTATTGTGAGTTGCTGGGAAATGTGAAAGCAGGCGCTCAGCACTTAATAAGCAGTCGGTTGCTCTCTCAGCTGTCAGAACAACAAACCTCCAAATGCCCCGGGGAACATTAGGCGGAAATAATGGGAATTCGGTTTTAATTTGATGTGATGTGTTACAAAACACTTTCTGGAAAATTATGTGGAGGACTTTGCATCTCTCTCTCTTTTCTTCTTTGAGAAGTTCTCTTTGCAAAGGGATGCTGTCCAGACACATTTTATGATTCATAAAAGAATATAGGGCAGCTGTTGAGCTCGAACCCAGGGCAATGCAGGAACTAAAGTCCTCATTTCAAAAGCCTTTCATGGAAAAGCCAAAGCGTGCTGGCATGGTGGTCCAAACATGACGTAGACGCCTGAGAGACCTTGACTAATGAGCCAAGCCTGATCTCTTTGAAAACCTTTTACTTCTAGCCTTAATTTCTGGGATTAGTGTCGACTGTACATCACAATAATAATAAAAACAAATGGACGCAATTAATGCAGCACTCATTTATTTCCCCCACTTTCTACGACTAGCAATATACGCTCCGGCTAATTACTCATTCTGTCGCTCTCTCCCGTACTTGGATAATTGTGGCAATTCCAGAGCTTGTGAATGCAAACGAGCGCATACATACATAAAAAAAAAAAAATGCATGGATCAAGTTAAAAGTAATATATAATACATAAAAATATATACAATATTACATTCCTATATGATAATAGTACATTAATTTGGGGATCCAATGTGTAAATAAACTGTTTGGGGTCAGTTACATTTTTGTAACAATGTAAAAATCTTTACTGTGACTTTTGATCAATTTAATGCATTATTACGGAATAAAAGTAAATTTCACTCGATAAAATTTGGCAGTTTTGATTTCTATGCTAATTTAACGCTTGATGATCGTGTTAGCTTACAATGCTTCTAATCACTTGCTTCTGCTGCTTCTTCGCTTGGTTTCTGATCCCGGGATTCTGCACTATTTCAGAAGATGTGTAATAGTGCCCCCTACCATATAACAGCGGAAACATAGAAAGCAGGAAAATTCTGTCAATGGCGGGGAAGCGCTGTGTCATAAATGACGGAACATTGTCAATGGCGGGGAAAAGAATAGGTGTGGGGAAAACTGATCTGCCGAAGTGATTTGTCCATTTAAAATAAATTTATTTCTCTTTTAAAAAAACTTTACTGACCCTGGCAGTGTATATCAGTGATTACAAGTTTCAAATGTGCAATAAATTGAGATTAATCACAGCAAACTGTGTACAACACGACTCCACCCTTGCAATGTGTTGGTCATGCATTTGGATTGCATTTGTGTTCTAGTGTAGGACTATGTTTCTGGTCTGATACTCATTACAGCAGGGGGTGGAATGTCTTAAAAATGTCCAACATGAAGCTGTTAACTTCACAAAACATCTCCACTGGCAACTGAGGGTTCCTGGAGGTACAACCGAATACCCTTCACCGATCTGCCATGTGGGAAATCTAAGCACGCCATTGTAGAATTAATTTGAACTGATAAATAGTGACCCTGCAGTCACAGTGGCGTAAACCACAAATTACATGTGCCCCTTCCCACACAGCCAGCACTTATCCAATGAAGGATATCTCTCAAGGCTGTGTGCTGGCAAGACTGCATCTGAATCTGCATGTTATTCATTATGGAATGGGAGGGATATCATACCTCACCAGACAATTATGTAAATTCCACTCAAAGGTAAAACATTTTCTGATTTTAAGAGGCCATTTGTTGCTAGTGGAGTAAGAATCAGAGGAGTATATGGAATGTGCAAACTAGTATAACTCGTATTAATTGAAAAAGATGAAAAAAAGGGAATTGGCCCTTCAGTTTCTCCTTGAATTCTTAATAAGACACATGGATGAGGCATATGGGCTTTTTAAAAATGCATGACCTTTAGTAATCCAACCCAGATTGTGAAACAAGTGAAAAAAATGGAATCAAACAGAACAGAGGGAAAGAAAAAGAACATTTCAGAATTTACAGTGTGACCTCATACACATCAAACAATTGTAAGTGTTGCACAACTGTTAGAAAGAAAAACAGTCAGAGCTAATAAGCACCCTTTTCTCGCTTAATGCAAGTAATGACTATAAATTCCCGTATTTCTGAATGGCTGCGGTTTAAAGAAATAGTTCAGCCAATAATAAAAATGCTGTCACCACCAAGCCTGTATGATTTTCTAACCTGGACATTTTTTTTCCCCACATAATTAAAATGAACAGTCAAGGTCCAAAATGATGCAAACCCTTTTTTGGTCTTAAAAAACTACTGTCAGGATTTACTAAAGACATGCAGTAACAAATTTGCTCTGAAAAGGTGTGGACACAGTTATTTTTGTGGCTGACATTATTGCATTATGTATTTGTAGGAGTTTCCCTTTCAGACGCATGGGAGGAGAGTATATAAATGAATCATGCAAGGTGATTTACTAAGGTTTGCGCAAGTCAGTTTACTGGTATTTGCACCATTATTTACTGGCCAAAAAAAGCATGTCTTAAAGGGATAGTTCACTTTGAAATTAATTTTTGGTATGTTTTAGCTTACCTCAAGGGCATCCAAGATGTAGGTGTCTTTGTTTCCGCAGTAGTTTCAATTTTGATATTTTTAGGTCAAACCGTTCTTGTCTGTCAGTCATATAATGCAGGTCTATGGTCACCACCTCAAAGAGCATTCACAGAGAAGTCCAAATTAAACAATTCCCCATCGTAAGTACACATTGATGGCCTAAGACACGAAACGAGCGGTTTGTGTGAGAAAACGAACAGTATTTATATCGTTTTTACCTCTTGTACACAACCACATCTAAGTGATCTGAGGGCGCGCGTGCTTCCTGGTGTGTGACGTGTGCGCGCGTTTTGGCTTAGTCTGCGCAAGCGCCGGAAAATGTACAAGAGGTAAAAACAATATATAAATACTGTTCGTTTTGTCACACAAACCGCTCGTTTCGTGTCTTAGGCCATCAATGTGTACTTACGATGGGGAATTGTTTAATTTGGACTTCTCTGTGCATGCTCTTTCAGATAGTGACCATAGACCTGCATTATATGACTGACAGACAAGAACGGTTTGACCTAAAAATATCAAAATTGAAACTACTGCGGAAACAAAGACACCTACATCTTGGATGCCCTTGAGGTAAGCTAAAACATACCAAAATTTAATTTCAAAGTGAACTATCACTTTAAACCAGACGCTAATTAGCGCTGCTCTTGGTAGATTGCGTTGGTCATTGTGGAAAGTACCATACGTATATATTAACATGCTTTGTTATGATGCTCAGATTGCAAAGCCATTAATCATTATTCACAACTTTGGATGGAAACATGGCAAATGATGACAGAATTAAAAATTTTGGGTGAACTAACTTAGTGCAGGGAAATATGAGAAATATAAATTGTTTTTCTAAACAATGTGTGATATGTTCGCATCTTAGCAAAAGTTTCTTTTTTGGTGAACACAAAGTGCATGCTGTCTGTCAAGCGAAAAAACTACCAAATATTTAATTATAACATTCAGAGTAGCTCATATCCTATCTTGTTAAACAAGAAACTGCCGTAAATAGAAAAGAGAAGTGCAGTGAATTCGCTGGAAAGTCTTTAAATGCTGAACCAATTTGGAGACAGCTTTGTTTACTTAAGTATTATGCCTGAGGACAGGCTCTGATTGCAAAATCAACTGGGTAATACGTAATTCTGCCTGGAGATCCATCTTTTTTTCTTCCTGATGGGTAAGAAAAAGGGAGTGCCTGATGTTTCTCAATATTCAAAAAAGTCACTTCCGTGCTCACACAATGATAAATCCTTTCCCAGCATCCAATTATTCAAAGCTTCCAAAAGCCACATGTACTAACCAAAAACCATCATCCGTTCCCTCCCAGAACTACTCCCAGATTTAACATTGGACAGCAAGCATTTAAAAGTATTAATATTGTAACAAACAACATAAGCCCAACAATATGCTAAATGGTCAATGGCATGTAATATTGTCCACAAAAAAGAAAAATCTAGTTTAAAACACATTGTCACAATCTTATGAAATTTACTAT